>NC_090279.1:43943418-43945918 GCF_040414725.1 Anabrus simplex
AGTCGCACGGAATGCGCAAGCCTACGGAGATTCGCAGTAGTACTTTTGCATCCCGACAGAGCTACTACAACGGGGTCCGTAGAATTCTGAAAACGGAGCCCCATTGAAAGTGCCACTCGAGGTACAAGGTTTTGTAACCTCGGGAAACCTAGTCCCCCATCTCCCCTTCCACAGTATATCACCCCATTACAAATTGACTGTGGAAGGTGCATAAAACGCTTAATGGATACCCTCAGCTCCTGGTCGATCTCCTTGAGGCGAGAGATCCCTGGTATAGCTATTACCAGCTGATGAAGGAATCCGGGGACTAGGTAAGTCTGCAACAAGTGCAGTTTCTGGTGCGGCTTAAGGGCGAGGCGTTCGACCCTCTCCGTAATAGCACGGATATTGATCCTGAGTGCGCTCAGGTCGATGCCGGACCAGATGGAGTACCTTACCCCCAGGTAGGTAAAGCCATCATCCGCTGTGGCCACACGGATGCGTACTCCTTGCTTTTCCATGCCGGGGTCTTCTAGATACCAGGAGTCTCTTGTTCTCACAATCTGGTATGCCCATGACTTATGAGTCGACAAGGACATACCATGAGCGCCCAAAAAGTCAACGACTTCATCTAGAAGATTTAAGAGAGTCATAGTTACTCCCGCCGTTTACCCGCGCTTGCTTGAATTTCTTCACGTTGACATTCAGAGCACTGGGCAGAAATCACATTGCGTCAACACCCGCTTGGGCCATCGCAATGCTTTGTTTTAATTAGACAGTCGGATTCCCCTGGTCCGTGCCAGTTCTGAGCCGACCGTTGAATGGCGGCCGAAGAGAATCCGCGCGCCCGCGGCTGCAACCTCCGTGAGGAGACTGCGACGCCACAAGGCAGACCGCGGCCTCGCAGCAAGGAAGATCCGTGGGAGGCCAAGGCACGGGACCGAGCTCGGATCCAGCGTTGAAGTGACGACGGATGCCGACACCCGCGCTCTCGCCTCGCCCAGGCCCGGCACGTTAGCGCAGACCCACTTCCCTACCAAGCCCGACACGCCCCGATCCTCAGAGCCAATCCTTATCCCGAAGTTACGGATCCAATTTGCCGACTTCCCTTACCTACATTAGTCTATCGACTAGAGGCTCTTCACCTTGGAGACCTGCTGCGGATATGGGTACGAGCCGGCGCGACACCTCCACGTGGCCCTCTCCCGGATTTTCAAGGTCCGAGGGGAAGATCGGGACACCGCCGCAACTGCGGTGCTCTTCGCGTTCCAAACCCTATCTCCCTGCTAGAGGATTCCAGGGAACTCGAACGCTCATGCAGAAAAGAAAACGCTTCCCCGATCTCCCGACGGCGTCTCCGGGTCCTTTTGGGTTACCCCGACGAGCTACTCATTCGAGGGGCCCGACTTGTTACGGTTCCGCTGCCGGGTTCCGGAATAGGAACCGGATTCCCTTTCGCCCCATGGGGTCCTAACACTGTAGTCTCGGACCCCATCGACATCGGATTTCTCCTAGGGCTTAGGATCGACTGACTCGTGTGCAACGGCTGTTCACACGAAACCCTTCTCCACGTCAGTCCTCCAGGGCCTCGCTGGAGTATTTGCTACTACCACCAAGATCTGCACCGACGGCGGCTCCAGGCAGGCTCACGCCTAGACCCTTCTGCGCTCACCGCCGCGACCCTCCTACTCGTCAGGGCTTCACGGGGCGGGCCGCCGAAGCGAAACCGCGCACCCCTCATTGCCGAGCTGACGGCAGAGTATAGGCAAGACGCTTCAGCGCCATCCATTTTCAGGGCTAGTTGCTTCGGCAGGTGAGTTGTTACACACTCCTTAGCGGATTCCGACTTCCATGGCCACCGTCCTGCTGTCTTAAGCAACCAACGCCTTTCATGGTTTCCCATGAGCGTCTATTCGGGCGCCTTAACTCTGCGTTTGGTTCATCCCACAGCGCCAGTTCTGCTTACCAAAAGTGGCCCACTTGGCACTCCGATCCAAGAAATAAATCTCTCGCGGCTTCAAAAATGTTTTAAGCAAGCCGGAGATCTCACCCATTTAAAGTTTGAGAATAGGTTGAGGTCGTTTCGGCCCCAAGGCCTCTAATCATTCGCTTGACCGGATGAGACTCGTTCGAGCACCAGCTATCCTGAGGGAAACTTCGGAGGGAACCAGCTACTAGATGGTTCGATTAGTCTTTCGCCCCTATACCCAGCTCCGACGATCGATTTGCACGTCAGAATCGCTACGGACCTCCATCAGGGTTTCCCCTGACTTCGTCCTGGCCAGGCATAGTTCACCATCTTTCGGGTCCCAACGTGTACGCTCTGGGTGCGCCTCAACTCGCAATGAGAACGAGACGCCCCGGGAATGCGGAGCCGCACAGCAGCGCGGCCCATCTTCCCTCGGTCCGCACGAGGCGGGACCTTCACTTTCATTGCGCCTTTAGGTTTAGTGTCAACCCAATGACTCGCGCACATGTTAGACTCCTTGGTCCGTGTTTCAAGACGGGTCGTGAAATTACC
>NC_090279.1:43950918-43965918 GCF_040414725.1 Anabrus simplex
CTTATCCCCTGTATCACTGGGCCGGGAGCCCCGTTAGGATTTTATTCTTCAATCTCTAGGAGTATACGCGTCCATTCATTTTGTGTTCGGGCCATTAATTTAACCCGTTATTCTTATTCCACAAAGGTCCAGTAGGTTGGCTATTAGATACCCCTGCGTACTAACTTTTGTTAATTGTAAATTGTGCCTGGAGAGGCCAGATATTGTAAGGGGTTGTGTAAGTTTGCCCTTAGCGAGATGTAAGTGATTAGTTAAAGTTGGAGAACAGGTAAGCTCTTTTACCGTGTTTCCTAAATTCAACTGCAATATTGAGGTGCTTCTCTGGAAGGCTGTGAAGTTGTTGGAGCAAAGTGCTCTTAAATTGTCTAAACATAAGAGAGTTTGCAAAATTTTGTAAACCGGATCTGGTATCTCAGAATTTGTAAACTAAGAGCTTGAAGCCCCGATCTGTAAAATTCCCTAATCTGGGGTTTTCCAGTTATTGTTTCAAGATGGCTATTTGTACCTGTCACTTTATTAGTTCACCAAGTGAAAAGTGTGTTAAGTTTGAGATTCTAAAAGAAATGTAACCTATGTTAAAGTTTTAAGTTAATTTTTGGTATAGTGGTTAGACCCATTCCACCCAGCACCTTCTTTCACCTCTTTCTGCTCCAAGGATTTCTCCGTCACAATAATAATAATAGTTCCGAGGTTATGGTGGAACAGCAGGGAGTAGGCAATGTGTAATAAGACGACGCAGACTAGTAGACGGGGCAATTGCATGATGGTCTGGGTTCCAGCTCAGCGATTCGCCACGCAAAGAATGTGGAGGAACACACTGCGATAGAGGTTTAGGTGGGTATGTCATCTGACCCACGGCTGTGGCTGATAGCGGCATCATGGGTGGAAGGGGTTCCCTCATTACCAGGGGATGCCGTGATCAGCCAGTTGCTTTCCTTTTTGCTTTTGTTTTTAGATGTATGCAGTATAACTTTAGATTTAGCGAAGGGTGGTGCTGCTTACGGTCTGGTTAACCGCCTCTGCAGCGCCTCCAAATTAGTTAGAGTACTGGAGTTAGTGGTTTTATAGTAGATATGGTTTGTTTAGTGTAGGGTGGCGTTGCCCATGGCATGGTTATCCGCCTGTGTGACGCCACTAAATTAGAAGGGTATGTGGTTAGTAGTTTAAGGGGCGTAGATTAGTGATTGTTTGTCTAAAGTTTTGTTTTTTTTGTTTCTGTATATTTATTGCCTGTAATGTATTGCACCCTTGTCGCGTGACAAGGGTCCTAAAGTTCTCCTTCCCCCTCCCCTTCTTCTTCTTCTGCTTTGTTACTAATATTATTAATGAATTTGTTTCCGTTCCCCTTTGATTGTGGTAACGGTCCGACATAGTCCATAGGCATTCCATGGGGCAAGACGGTTAATGCTATAGCAATAGCCCAAGCTTAGTGGACAAGGTGGGCTTACTAAGCAAGCAAGATTTAAAATCATTCACCATTTCCCTAATTTCACAGCCCACACCCTTCCAAATAAACATCTCTCGGATCGTATGTTAACTTCTCTAGTTTTCTTTTCTTTTCTTTTCTTTTCTTTTCTTTTCTTTTCTTTTCTTTCCTTTTCTTTTCTCTGTAAGGATGACTGAAGAACAAGAAGAGAATGCTATACAGGAGGGTCATAAATTCTCCTTTCTCCTCCTCTCTTACACCTCTTCTTCTTATTCCTTATCAACACCTACTTCTTAAGGAAGATTGAAGAATAAGAAGGATTTAGCGGCTCTTAAAATTCCCTTCTCCTTCTCTTCGTTTTATCTTTTAATTCCTCCTAGCATGTATCCCGCGAGCGTGCAGTTTCCGCATTGCAGGGATAGTATTTACAGTGTTGATGACGATTCGTACGGTGATGATGATGATGGCAAAAGTGCTCTATTTTTTTGTTCGTTACCTTATTCAGTAAAGAGAGAAAATAAAATATTCTCAAATTTTAGTAAATTTACTTGATCCTAATAAGTCGGTTCACCAGCCACCCCCCCCCCTCCCTTTCGACCCAATGCGCATCTCCCCAGTCTGCTCCACGGAAATCACAGTACAACTAAAACAAAATAATAATCATAATAATAAAGATAATTCCGAAGTACAATTCGCGGCGAATAATTCTGTTTTAAATTTGCACTAAACTAAGTTTAAAAAATCGTCGTTCATATGGTTCTTCTTCACTTCTTGTAATTCTTTGTAATTTCTCTTTTCCTCTTCTTCTTAAGGAGGACTGAACAAGTAGAGAAAATATACAGGAGGGTCTTAAAACATTCATTCCTCCATGTCGTTATCTCTTCTTCTTCTTCTTCTTCTTCTTCTTCTTCTACATTTTCCTTAACATCATCATACTACTTTTTAGGAAGATTGAAGAAGAAGAGAAAATATACAGGAGTGTCTTAAAATTCTGCTTCCACCTTGTCTTTCTCTTCTTCTCCATTAACGTCTTCTTAAGGAAGATAAGAGAACAAGAAGAGAAAATAAACAGGAGGGTCTTAAAACGTTCCTTCCTCCTTGCCGTTTTCTCTTCTTATTCTTCTTCTTCTTTCTCTACAACATCATCATATTACTTATTAGGAAGGTTGGAGAGGAAGAGAAAATATACAGGAGGGTCTTAAAAATCTGCTTCCACCTTGTCTTTTTCTCTTCTTCTTCTTCGTTACCTTCTTCTTTACAAAGACTGAAGAACAAGAAGAGATAATATAGAGGGGGGTCCAAAAGTATTCCTATTATTTTCTTCTTCTTCTTCTTCTTCTTCCCCTTCTTCTACTTGAGGAACGTTGAAGAACAAGAAGAGAAAAATATACAGGAAGTTCTTACAATTCTGCTTCCTCCTAGTTTTCTCTTCTTCTTCTTCTTCTTCTTCTTCTTCTTCCTTTTCTTCTCCTGCTTATGATGATTATTATTCCTGTTACCGTGTTTTAGCGGTAGTTATGCGTAAAAGAAGGTGCGGGTGTGAATGGGTTTCAAGCTACGAAATAATAGTGCATGAAAATTAATTTAAAAATTTAACAAGGTTATATTTTCTTTTCAAAAACAAAGCAACAACAAACCTGGCAGGTACAACGTAGTAAAACAAGGGGAGTTACAATATTTACAGGTTTTGGGCTTCACGCCCCGACTTCAGCGATCAGCTCAGTTTTACCACAAACACAAGTTTTAACAGAGGGGCAGAAAACCCCATTCATACCTAGGAGCCCCTGGCTCCGAATTACATAGAAAAGCCTCCACGAGGCATATGACACTCCATTTGCAAAAGAGCCACTCGCGCTCAAAATTTAAGCCTCTCCAAGGCCACGCCAAACTCTACCTTTAAGCTGTCCTCAAGGGACATATACACAGGGGTAGAATACCCAACCTACTGAGGTCTATTGAATGAAAAAGAAAGTTGATTACATGACCTCTAAAATAACAATTTGAGAGGAGGCTAACCGCACTCCTGATACACTTTGTTTAAGACCTACTTGGCCCTAGGCCGTTAATACAAGGGCTAATCCCATACTACAGAGGTGACTTAAGAAAATAACAATTTACATTACATTACGGAAGAATTTGGTTGAGAAAAATAAGTTCACCTCAAGTCAATGTGAGTGGGAGCTCGAGAGGGTTAAGCACTCTCTATCCCGATATGTAGTTTGAAAGATAGAATAGATACCAGTTGTTTTTACATTTTAACGGAAAATTACATGGTGGAAGACCTAGAACCCGCCGCGAGAGTTAAACTGCCTACCTAGCAAGAAAAGATGTTATTAATTGGCCATTACCTTGTGTTGAACGGCTGGAGAAGAAAGAGGCCCTTCCCGCCTCCTGCTCGGTACTTAATACACTGAAAGATGGAACAGAAGTGGCCTGGAGACCCTAAAATCAGCAGTTTATATCCTCTCGCGGAAGATTCTAGGCGTTAGGGGAAATAAAACACCCTCCCTTAAGGTTTTTATTGGATAGGACCCCGCAACAGATTCAAGTTGGGGAAAGATACGCGAGATTGGTCGGAAATTACACAAAGAAATTCGGGATTGGCTAGATCCAAAATAAGGGGAAAAGGAGGGGTATACAGCCAACTTAAACCATGACAGAAAGAAATTTAACAAAGAACAAACATTTGAAATAAAAATTTCTCCCAAAAAAATAGTTATTTGATTTCGCACTAGGTTGCACTATTGTAGATTTTCAGTAGTGTCCTCTAGAAGAGAAAGTTCACACTTCTTACTTCAAGCGAAACAAAGACACATCAAAAATGACACAGTTCACAAACTCAAAATTTTCCAAGTAGTGACATCTTCTGAGAAACTAGAAAATTAATAGAATAGATAAGGTTCAGATTTCCACCAGCAGAGGAATTTCAACCGGCGCAACTTTTAAATAAACAGAGTAGAGGTGTACCGCCCGGTACAGACCTCCCCCCCCCCCCAAAAGTTCCTCCCGGGGGTAACACAGAAGAACATAACTTTTGTTTGAAAATAAGTTCCAAGTTTTGATGTTGATATTAGATAACTTGCAGAAGTATTTGAGAAATTTCTTAATTCGGTTCCAAAATTTTGTTGTTGCAGGAGAAGTAAAGTCTTTATGTTTGTAAAAGTTGAATTTCTGAAGATAAACTTTTAATACTTAAAAGTGAAGAGAAAATTTGCAATGTCCACCAAATATTGTTGTTGAATTTCCAAATGTAGTTATTGCTTATAGAGACTGTGCATGTAGTTGATGTAGGCTAAGTTGAATGGCCAGACCGGCCGTTGCAGCTTGCGTCCAAAGGAGGCCGCTCGGACCCCTCAAGTACCCTGAGATACCGCTCGCCCGCACTATGAGGGGAGCAGAGGTGTTGAAACACGCCGCGCCCGCGGTGAACATATACAGGCTGCGGGCCAGTAGCAGGTCGTGCGCCGCACATCAGCCTTGGCCGGGAGGAGAGCTGCGGCTCGCCGGGCACATGTCGTCTTCGCTGGAGAGGAGGGGGCCCATCCCCCTCCCCAGTTGCTGCACGGCGCTGAGCGGCTGCGGGGGCACTGAAACATTAAAGCTAGGCGGCAGAATTGTGTTGGACAATCGTCTTCGTTGAGGGTACAGGCTTGTGGAGAGGTTGAGGGGCCAGCGGCGTGCAAATATCCATGGCATAATGAAGCCACAGTGTGTATTGGAGCAGGAGACGGGAGCGTGGTAATGGCCGAGGCAAGGACAGGATGGCAGTTAAACAATCGCGGGAGGTTTACAAGAACAGCGTACATACAAAACAAAATATTATAGAAGGAGCAGAAAGCCTTAAAAGTGAAACTCAAAAAAAAATATAACCTTCATATCCTTTCAAAATAATATGAAGCAAGTTGACACAAAAATTACACCGGTTTCACCTGGGACAGGTGAACCCTAAATATCCTCTCGGTGGCTGGATTACTTAACAATAAGGTAACCGGCGTAAGAAAATCAAGAATTATGCATGGCCCATGAAATCTGGGAGCAAGCTTGCCCGCGGGAACAAAATTTTTGACCATAACCTGGTCACCTACCTTCAAAGAGGTGGGTCTCCGTCCACGATCGTACCTTTCTCTAACCTTTTCATGAGACACTTTAAGATTGGCCTTAGCCTTCTTCCAAAGATCTTTAATGTTGTCCGGATCTATTGTCTCGGGCAGAATGTCACTCAGAGACCAGAGGTTAGAGAGCGGCGAGTTGGGAACAAACTTAAACATCAAAGAAGCTGGAGTAAACTTGTGAGATTCATGAACCGCCGAATTCAAAGCAAAAGCTATCCAATGCAGGGACGTGTCCCACCTGGAAGGATCTTCATGATGATAGGCAATAAGTGCAGACCTGAGATTGCGGTTAACCCGTTCAGCCAGAGATGGTTGAGGGTAATAAGCTGAAGTGGTTACATGAGAGATGGACAAGTCAAAACAGAATTTACGAAATAAATTAGATGTAAAAGCCTTAGCATTATCAGATACAATGTATTGGCACGGACCAAAAGAAGCAAAAATAGAATTTAGGCAAGTAATGGTTGACTGAGCGGTAGCCAGCTTAGTCGGAAATAACCAGGAAAATCTTGTAAAACCATCTACACACACAAAGATGAACTTGTTAGCATTACCCTTTGACTGGGGGAAGGGTCCTACATAATCGATATACAGGCGTTCCATGGGGCGCGACGCTTGATGCGAAGACAAAAGGCCTACCTTGGTGGACATGGTGGGTTTACTAAGCAAACAAGATTTACAAGCTTTTACAAGTTCACGGATTTCACCGTCCATACCTTTCCAGATGAACATTTCACGAATCTTTTCGCGAGTTTTAAAGATACCCAGATGCCCTCCTAATGGGGTCTCATGATAATACTTGAAGATCATAGGTACCAGAACAGCTGGAACGACAACTTTCATCATCTTGTCATGCCTCGAAGGGCAACATAAAACACCATTCCTCAGAACATAAGGGACAACATGTTCCCCAGAAGAAAGGGTTTCCATTATCGGAGCCAGCGTCGGATCTTCACGTTGGTACTTCTCAATATCTCTAAAAAGCATGGGAGCATCTGTTAAGATGGCATTAACACTAGATAGTATGGACTCGGGAGGTGATGAACTGTCGACCGGTTCCTGGGTCTCGACGTCGTTAGAAAACATACGGCTGAGTCCATCAGCCACAACATTTTCAGTACCTCTGATATGCCGTACATCGAATTGGAAGGCAGAAATACGGATGGCCCAACGGGCTATACGACCTGTACGACGCGGCCTACCTAAGACCCAGCTTAAGGCTTGATTATCTGTCTCCAAGTCGAATTTGACATGTTCCAGATAGAGACGGAACTTTTCTAAGGCAAATAAGACTGCCAACCCTTCAAGCTCATAGATAGAATACTTGGCTTCTTGAGCCGACAATGTCCTAGACGCATAGGCGATGGGTCGCCTCCCTAGTTCAGTCTCTTGAAGAAGGACTGCAGCTACCGCCGACGACGACGCGTCGGTTTGGACGATGAATTTCTTCGAGAAATCAGGCATAGCGAGTACAGGAGCATTACAGAGAGCTAATTTAAGGTCTTCAAAAGCGGCTTGTTGAGAAGGTCCCCACTCAAATTTGATGCCTTTCCTACGTAGAAGGTTTAAGGGCGCCGCTCGATTAGCAAAGTTAGGAATGAACTTCCTGAAGAAATTCACCATACCGATGAACCTGGCGATACCTTTAATGTCCTTGGGAGGTTTAAAATCACGGATGGCCTGTGTTCTAGAATGATCGACTGCTACTCCATCGGGTGACACAATATGCCCTAGGAATGACATCGAGGGTTTAGCAAAGGCAACCTTGGACAACTTAACAGTTAACCCAGCCTTACGAAGGCGATTGAGAACTTCTCGCAGATGATCTAGATGTTCTTCAAAGGTCTCGGAAAATACGACGACATCATCCAAGTAATGATATAAGTATTCAAATTTGATGTCGGAGAAAACCCTATCCAACAGCCTAGTGAGTACAGCTGCCCCCGTGGGGAGCCCGAAAGGCACGCGGTTGTATTCGTATAAATTCCAGTCCGTGGCAAACGCTGTAAGGTGTTTAGACTCTTCGGCAAGGGGAATTTGATTATAGGCCTGATTTAAGTCCAAGATGGTGAAGAACTTGGCCTTACGAAACCATGAAAAACAAGAATGAAGGTCGGGAAGGGGCACAGATTGCAACACCACCTTCCGATTGAGAGCCCTGTAATCAATAACAGGCCTGAAGCCTCCTTGGGGTTTCGGGACTAGAAATATAGGCGATGAATACGCCGATTTAGAAGGCCTAATAATACCATCCTTCAACATCTGATCGATAATTTCTTTCAGAGCCTTCATTTTAGGTGGAGATAGCCTATATGGAGGAAAACGGACAGGAATCGAATCCGTGACCTCAATTTTGTATTCAATAAGGTCAGTAACACCAAGAGTATCAGAGAACACCTCGGGAAACGACTGACACAATTTACGAATACTATCAGCCTGCTCCTCAGGAAGATGTCTAAGGTCTAACAACATCTCATCCTGGGTAGGCGAAATAGATGAACATGACACAGAATTATACTTTAACAAGGGAATTTTACAAGTGGACGCAAATTTGAATGTGCACGACCTACTCTGGAGATCGAGCACAAGACCAGTGTGAGAAATAAAGTCTGCTCCCAGTATGATGGGGCAAGACAAGTGCTTAGCAACAAACAGTTTAATTTTCCATGTGAATTTGAAAATACGAATTTTGACATGTAAAGAACCTAGAATTTCTAATGGAGATGAATTAGCCGAAACATATTGAATGGGAGATGAGACATAGTCAGGTAGTTTACAAACAGATTTCAATTTAGAATACCAATCAGCCGAAATAATAGAGCAAACACTACCTGAATCCAAGAGAGCTGTTATAGGCTCGTTATTTAACTCAACCTTAAGAAAAGGAACAGGTGCGGGGGTATCCGCCGCAATCCTAAGACATTCTTTAGGGCATTCAAAAGATGAATTTGAAGGCTGATCGTTCTCCGCATTTACAACCTGTTTACTAGGGGCTGAGTCTCGGGAAGATGGATTAATCGACTCAGCCGATGCCACTAGTCACTTTTTATTATTGGCATAGCTGGAATTTGCACCAGAAGTTGAGCAGGACGGGGTGCTATTTGAGTTTGGGCAATTCTTGGCGATATGTGAGAAGGCCCCACACTTAAAGCAGCCTTGTGACGAACCAGCTCCATTACTTGCCCTACTAGCTTTGACCAATGGACATTTATTGCGAAGATGGTCGGGCGACCCGCAAGCATAACATTTACGGGGATTGACTGGTCGGCGAGGTGGAGGCCGAGTGTTACTAAAGGAAGGCGGGGGTTCTTTCGCGACACGCAAAGAATCGGCGTATCTAACTCCTTCCGCAGAGACGGCCAATGCTTCAAGTTCCGAGAAAGTTTGCGGACACGCCGCGAAACACAAGTACGACCTATAAGATGGTGAAATACCTTCTACAATGGCCTGTACAATCTGATCTTCAGGAAAATGAAGAGCAAACACCCTAGTGTAGAATTTGATATCTTGGATGAAATCTGCCAAGTTTTCATCCAAACGCTGTACACGATAATAGTACTTCTGAATCAGGGATGACCTGGCGCGGGCGGGAATAAAATTTGCAAGCAAATGTGCATGGAAATCTTCGATAGATGACTGTTCAGCTATGGCTCTTACTATTTTATCAGAAAGAATACCAATTGCATAGGGATAGATGATTTGCAAAATCTGACAAGGGGAAAGAGAAAACACAAGGGCATGATCCTGAAATTCCACTAGAAATCTTAAAAATGAAATTACGTCACTGGTGGTGTTGACAGAAAATTTAGAGATACCTCTTAGCAACATTGCCAATGGATGAGGCAAGCTGCTAAACCCAGGTGACATAGTAGGTAAAGGTTTCAATGGCAAAGAAGTTAATTCAGAACGGATGTTACTCAATGATGCACGGCGTTCAGACCCGCTGTCTAATGGGGCAGAGATAGTTTGAGCAGTAATGGTTTTCCTATTGACTTCTCCCTGAGGAGGCTCTTCCTCGTTACCTACATTCACCGTGGCGGGTGGATCAGTTTTGGGAGGAACTTCGCCGGTTAGCAATTGAGTGACCTTATTAGACAAATCAGAAATAGTTTCAAGGAGCGTATTAGCGTCCTTCCTCTGAACGTCATTCACCTTTAGAGACAACAGATCATTAACTCTATTTGCAAAGTGATGCAGCCTGCCTTGCACACGCTTAATTTGATTCGGAGACGGATCATTTTCATCAAAAAAACTAACTACAGAAGCTAGCCCAGTAATATTCTCGACAATCGTGGAAAGAGAGTCATCAATTTCTTTTTCTCCCAAATTGGGGATGGAAATGGGCAAATCAAGGGACTCTCTAAGCTTGTTAGTGTCGATAGCAACCGTGCCTCCAGATTGCACATTTCTGATAGTTAACTCGTAAATCAACTCCTCTTTGCGCAAATAGTTAAGGAGGAGAACATCGCGAGGGCCAGGCATGATGACAGGAAAATTTTGAAAAACTCAAAAAATTCCAGCAACTGAGAAAATTGTTAGAGTTCGAATCGAAGCAATGTTTAGCCGTCAAAAGGGGCTAAATTGAGACCCATTCAACCACGCTCTGCTACCACTTGTTACCGTGTTTTAGCGGTAGTTATGCGTAAAAGAAGGTGCGGGTGTGAATGGGTTTCAAGCTACGAAATAATAGTGCATGAAAATTAATTTAAAAATTTAACAAGGTTATATTTTCTTTTCAAAAACAAAGCAACAACAAACCTGGCAGGTACAACGTAGTAAAACAAGGGGAGTTACAATATTTACAGGTTTTGGGCTTCACGCCCCGACTTCAGCGATCAGCTCAGTTTTACCACAAACACAAGTTTTAACAGAGGGGCAGAAAACCCCATTCATACCTAGGAGCCCCTGGCTCCGAATTACATAGAAAAGCCTCCACGAGGCATATGACACTCCATTTGCAAAAGAGCCACTCGCGCTCAAAATTTAAGCCTCTCAAAGGCCACGCCAAACTCTACCTTTAAGCTGTCCTCAAGGGACATATACACAGGGGTAGAATACCCAACCTACTGAGGTCTATTGAATGAAAAAGAAAGTTGATTACATGACCTCTAAAATAACAATTTGAGAGGAGGCTAACCGCACTCCTGATACACTTTGTTTAAGACCTACTTGGCCCTAGGCCGTTAATACAAGGGCTAATCCCATACTACAGAGGTGACTTAAGAAAATAACAATTTACATTACATTACGGAAGAATTTGGTTGAGAAAAATAAGTTCACCTCAAGTCAATGTGAGTGGGAGCTCGAGAGGGTTAAGCACTCTCTATCCCGATATGTAGTTTGAAAGATAGAATAGATACCAGTTGTTTTTACATTTTAACGGAAAATTACATGGTGGAAGACCTAGAACCCGCCGCGAGAGTTAAACTGCCTACCTAGCAAGAAAAGATGTTATTAATTGGCCATTACCTTGTGTTGAACGGCTGGAGAAGAAAGAGGCGCTTCCCGCCTCCTGCTCGGTACTTAATACACTGAAAGATGGAACAGAAGTGGCCTGGAGACCCTAAAATCAGCAGTTTATATCCTCTCGCGGAAGATTCTAGGCGTTAGGGGAAATAAAACACCCTCCCTTAAGGTTTTTATTGGATAGGACCCCGCAACAGATTCAAGTTGGGGAAAGATACGCGAGATTGGTCGGAAATTACACAAAGAAATTCGGGATTGGCTAGATCCAAAATAAGGGGAAAAGGAGGGGTATACAGCCAACTTAAACCATGACAGAAAGAAATTTAACAAAGAACAAACATTTGAAATAAAAATTTCTCCCAAAAAAATAGTTATTTGATTTCGCACTAGGTTGCACTATTGTAGATTTTCAGTAGTGTCCTCTAGAAGAGAAAGTTCACACTTCTTACTTCAAGCGAAACAAAGACACATCAAAAATGACACAGTTCACAAACTCAAAATTTTCCAAGTAGTGACATCTTCTGAGAAACTAGAAAATTAATAGAATAGATAAGGTTCAGATTTCCACCAGCAGAGGAATTTCAACCGGCGCAACTTTTAAATAAACAGAGTAGAGGTGTACCGCCCGGTACAATTCCTTAACATCTTCTCAGGAAAGATTGGAAAAGAAGAAGAGAAAACATAGAGGATGGTCTTTTAAATGGTCCTTCCTCTTCCTCTTCTTCTACTTTCCTTCTGCTCCTTCGTTATCTTCTTTTCTTTTCTCCTTAAGGAAGACTGAAGAACAAGAAGAGAATGCTATACAGGAGGGTCATTAGTTCTCCTTCCTCCTCCTCTCTTACCCTTCTTATTCCTTATCTCAACCTACTTCTTAAGGAAGATTAAAGAATAAGAAGGAATTACCAGGTCTTAAAATTCCCTTCTCCTTCTTCTCTTCGTTTTGTCTTTTAATTCCTCCTAGCATGTATCCCGCGAGCGTGCAGTTTCCGCATTGCAGAGATAGTATTTACAGTGTTGATGGCGATTCGTACGGTGATGACGATGATAATGACAAAAATGCTCCATTTTTTGTTCGTTACCTTATTCAGTAAAGAGAGAAAATGAAACATTCTCAAATTTTAATAAATTTTCTTGATCCTAATAAGTCGGTTCGCCAGCATCCCCCCCCCCCCTTCGACCGAAAGCGCATCTCCCCAATCTGCTCCACGGAAATCACAGTACAACTAAAACAAGATAATAATCATAATAATAAAGATAATTCCGACGCACAATTCGCGGTGAAGGATTCTCTTTAAAATTTGCATAAAACTAAGTTTTAAAAATTTTCTTCTCGAGTAAATACATTCAGATAAATTTTATAACCTGTAATTATGAAATACACATTATACATGAGAATGTCACATTAACCAAAGTATTTGTTGCCATGCACAACACTGAAAATATCTCCCCATGCAATAAATCTTGGCTACTAATAATGAATCATTCACTCACTCACCCTAGCTGGCAGCATTTCAGCCGATCACGTTGCCGACGACGGAAGCTATACTTCCTCGGCCAGCGCGGCTCTCCTCCCGGCCAGCAGCCTCGCGGAGCATGTCAGCCCGACCATTCCAGCCATCAGCTTATCCGCGATGGCAGCTGCCCTGGCCGTCAGAGCTGCCCGACCGGCGCGGAAGCTTCTCGACGTCGTTCCACGTAATGACAGTCACCCAAGACTCGGCCTACGACCACAAACACTATTATTAATAAATTTAGTAATCGTACTGATGACATAAATGAATCCGAGTAATTCATACATATAATAAATAATAATAATAATAATAATAATAATAATAATAATAATAATAATTGTTACGGAGATATCCGTGGTAGGTAGAGGTGAAAGAAGGTGCGGGCGTGAATAGGTCTCTAGCTACGAAAGCAAAATGAATTTAAAATTTAACAAGGTTATATTTTCTTTTCAAAAACAAGAGATAACAAGCATGGCAGGTACAATGTAGCAAATCAAAGGCTAATTACAATATTTACAGGAATTGGGCTTCGCGCCCTGATTTTACACTGCTTGGGCAATCAGCTCAATTTTACCCCAAACACGAGTTTTAACAGAGGGGCAGAAAACCCCATTCAAACCTAGGAGCCCTTGCTCCAAATTACACTGAAAAGCCTCCACGAGGCATACCACAATCAATTTTTAAAAGAGCCACTCGCTCTCAAATTTAAGCCTTCACCCAGGCCACACCAAACTCCACCTTCAAGTTGTCCTCAACGGACCTAAACACAGGGGTAAAATACCCAATCTACTGAGGTCTAGGAAATAAATGAAAAGAAGGTTAATTACATGACCTCTAAAATCACAATTTGAGAGGAGGCGAACTTGCACTCCTAAGACATTTTGTTTTTTAAAACCTATTTTGGCTCTTAGGCCGCTGATGCAAGGGCTAATCCCATCCTACGGAGGTGACTTAAGAAAGAACAATTTACATTACATTAACGAAGAATAGTTTGATAAAGTAAGTTCACCTCAAAACAATGTGAGTGGGAGCTCGAGAGGGTTAGCACTCTCTATCCCAGGATGTAGCTTTACACGAGAATAGAAGAAAAGAGAAGTTACATTTTAGGAAAAAGGTTACATGGTGGAAGACCTAGAACCCGCCGCGAGAGTTAAACTGCCAACTCTAGCAAGAAAAGATGTTATTAAGAGGCCATTACCTGGAGTTGAACAGCTGGTGAAGAAAGAGGCGCTTCCCGCCTCCTGCTCGGTACTTAATACACTGAAAGATGGAACAGAAGTGGCCTCGAGACCCTAAAATCAGCAGTTTATATCCTCTCGCGGAATATTCTAGGCGTTATGGGAAATAAAACACCCTCCCTTAAGGTTTTTATTGGATAGGATCCCGCAGCAGAATCAAGTTGGGGGAAGATACGCAAGATTGGACAGAAATTACTCAAAGAAATTCATGATTGGATAAATCTAAAACAAGGGGAAAGAGAGGGGTATACAGCCAACTTAAACAATAACAGAAAGAAATTTAACAAAGAACAAACATTTGAAATAAAAATTTCTCCAACAAAATAGTTCTTTGATTCCGCACTAGGTTGCACTATAGTAGATCTTCAGTAGTGTCCTCTAGAAGAGAAAGTTCATACTTCTTACTTCAAGCAAAACAAAAACACCTCAAAAATGACACAGTTCACAAACTCAAAAATTTCCAGGTAGTGACATCTTCTGAGGAATTAGTAAATTAATAGTGTATATAAAGTTCAGCCTTCCTCCAGAAGAGGAGTTTCAACTGGCGCAACTTTTAAATAAACGGAGTAGAGGTGTACCACCCGGTACAATAATAATAACAATAATAAAATAATCATCACCATGACAAAACTCACACTTTTAATTACCGGTAAATTGGCTTGCCGCGTCGGATACGCACTCACGGCTACGATAAGATAGCCAGGGCTACTCCCGCCGCTCTCACCCACTCAGGTCCCTGCAGATCAACCGAGCTACACCCGGGCCCCGAATGCTACTCAGTGCTTAGCTCTACGCCAGGCCACCTTTGCACCCGAAATGAAGGTTGTAGTATTTTGTTTACCGCGCTTTGAGCGATTACAGCCGTCGCGTACCTTCTTAAGAGAGTCCAGGCTACTCCCGCCGTTTACCCGCGCCTGGCCACATTAAAATAGGCAGGGCTATGCTTTGAGCGATTATACCTGCCGGGTACCTTAAGAGAGTCCAGGTTACTCCCGCCGTTTACCCGCGCCTGGCCACATTAAGATAGGCAGGGCTATGCTATGAGCGATTATAGCTGCCGGGTACCTTAAGTGAGTCCAGGCTACTCCCGCCGTTTACCCGCGCCTGGCCACATTAACATAGGCAGGGCTATGCTTTGAGCGATTACAGCTGCCGGGTACCTTAAGAGAGTCCCATCTACTCCCGCCGTTTACCCGCGCCTGGTCACATTAAGATAGGCAGGGCTAGGCATTGAGCGATTACAGCTG